>NC_053431.1:17382092-17416525 GCF_007990345.1 Gossypium hirsutum | reverse complement strand
TCATCCCGTACGTACGGATTTTTCATTGGATAAACTAGCTGAATTGTACGTTTATCAATTGTGAGATTACACGGGGTACCTGTTTCTATCGTGTCGGATAGAGATCCGAGATTCACCTCACGATTTTGGAAGAAATTGCAAGAAGCTCTAGGTACTAAGCTGCATTTTAGCACTGCTTTTCACCCCCAAACCGATGGTCAATCCGAGCAGATAATTCAGATACTTGAGGATATGTTGAGATGTTGCATCCTCGAGTTCAGTAGTTCATGGGAACGGTGTTTACCTTTGATTGAATTCGCTTACAACAATAGTTTTCAATCAAGTATTAAGATGGCACCTTATGAGGCTTTGTACGGTCGTAAATGCCGTACACCATTGTTTTGGACCGAGCTCGGTGAAAGCAAAATTTTCGGAGTTGATTTGATTAGAGATGCTGAACAGAAAGTAAAGGTAATCCGTGAAAGTCTGAAGGTATCCACGGATCGTCAGAAATCGTACGCAGATTTGAAACGAAAAGACATCGAGTATCAGGTGGGAGACAAAGTGTTCCTTAAGGTTTCACCTTGGAAAAAGATACTCAGGTTCGGCCGTAAGGGCAAGTTGAGCCCAAGATTCATTGGGCAGTACGAAATCTCCGAACGAGTTGGTCTGGTTGCGTATAGATTGATTTTGCCCCCGGAGCTTGAAAAGATTCATGACGTCTTTCATGTTTCGATGCTTCGACGCTATCGATCTGATCCATCGCACATAATTAGCCCATCGGAGGTTGAAATTCAAGTCGACATGAGCTATGAAGAAGAACCGATGCGTATCCTAGCTCGTGAAGTGAAGGAGTTGCGAAACAAAAGAGTTCCGCTAGTAAAGGTGTTATGGCTCAAACTCGGGATCGAGGAAGCTACTTGGGAGACCGAGAGCTCGATGAAAGAACGATACCCAAACCTATTTACCGGTAAGATTTTCGGGGACGAAAATTTCTTAAGTGGGGGAGAGTTGTGACAGCCCAAAGTTGACCCTAGTCGGGAAGTGGTTTCGGGACCGCTAAACCGAGTCACCGAAATGTTTGAATGTGATACTTATTGTGTAGAATATGTAATTATGAATGTGTGAAAATTTCAAGCTTCAATTTGGTTGATTTCATGTGAATTTAGTCAATAGGACTTATGTGAGAAAATTCTAAAATGTGATAGGTCAATGTGTGAGGACCTACTAGTGCATGTGGACAAAGGGGGGACTTGCATGTCAAATTCCCCCCTAATGAGTAGTGGCCGGCCATGACAAGGAAGGATGGGCAAAACATGTCATGAAACATGTTTTGTTAGTGGAAGAATAAAATAAGGAGTATGGGTAATAAAGAAATGGAAAACAAAAGAAAAAAAATGTGTGTGTGGTGTTTGTCCCCCCATTGCCGTGAGCTAAACAAGAGAAAGGAGGAATTTTGTTCATCCTTTCTCATCTTCATGCTTGCCAAAAACTAGAAAGAAAAACAAAGAAAAATTTTCTCATCCTTTGGTTCATCCTTGGCCAAAATTTTAAGGAGGAAAGAAGAAGAAAGGTGAAGAGATTCGGCCATGCATGTAGCTAGGCTAAGGTATGTTTGATGATGTTCCATGAGAGGCATGCATGTTTTAGTTGTTAGCTTGAGTTCTACCTAACCCATGGTCTAAATCTTGCTATGTGATGGAAATGGCACTTGACCATGGATGCATCATTCTTGGTTGATGTTTGATGTTGTGGTGATGAGGCATGAGGATGAGTTAAGATTCGGCCTAGGTGGAGGTTGTGTTAATGCCATTGCATGCAAAATATGAAGCTTGTTAATGATGCATGTGATGATGGCTTGATGATTCTTGAACCTCCTTTTTAGCATTTTTGTGTGAGCACATATGTGCATTGGTTGCTAAATGGAGAAGAATCGGCTAGCAAGATGTGTGCTAAGGCCGAATGTAACTTTGCATGTTAATGAGCAATGCATGTGTTAAATTGATGAAAAGGGGGAGGATGCTTTACTAGTGTGTATATGTGTGTATTAAGTGTTGAAATCGACCCCAAAAATGGACATGCATATTCGGCCAAGGGGAAAGAAATTAGCTAAGATGTTGTGTTGATGCATGATTTTTGCATGTATGAGACTTTAATGTCTAATGTATAAATATGGGCTAAGTGCCTTGTGTTCATCTTTTGATGCCTAAACGATGAAATCAATTTATTTGTTTGATTAAGCTCAAGAGCAAAGGGGAAATAAAACCGATAAAGGGAAGGAAAAAGTGGTTGAATAGCTAGCGGAATCGTTCGACAACACCCGAGGTAAGTTCTTGAGTAAGAGAGCTTAAATTTCGATGTGATTAAATCATGCTCTATGTGTGGCTATTGAGCCGAATGTGCAAGGACAATATGTGCCTTGTGTTTGAGTTTCGTAAACGAAAATGAAATATGAATGTGCTATGAATTATTGTTAGATGTGCATGATTAATTGAATGCTGTCCGGGCTAAGTCCCGAAGGCTTTGTGCTAAGTGAATATATCCGGATTAAGATCCGAAGGCCTTTGTGCGAGATACTAAATCCGGGTTAAGTCCCGAAGGCATTCGTGCGAGTTATTAAATCCGGGTTAAGTCCCGAAGGCATTCGTGCGAGTTATTAAATCCGGGTTAAGTCCCGAAGGCATTCGTGCGAGTTGTTAAATCCGGGTTATGTCCCGAAGGCATTGTGTGAGTTACTAAAACCGGGCTATGTCCCGAAGGCATTTGAACGAGGAGCTATATCCGGTTAAATCCCGAAGGTACGTGATTTGGTAATGAATGAGCTTGCTGTAAAATTCCAGCGAATACTCGAAAAACATCCCAATATGGGGATATGTTACGTATGTGTTGAATTTAATCGAGCCCTTACAAATAAATGTTCGCTCAGTTGATAAACGAGCTACCGGCCTTCGGCCAAGTTAGTTTATTGTGTATGTACATAATGGTTGTTAATGTTGTGAAGCAAGTTTGATATCGGTAAATTGCGTATTATGAAATATTCCGTTTAGCTAAATGTGTGCTATTCTTTGTGCATGCTGGAATTCCTTGCTCAAACTTACTAAGCATAAATTGCTTACTCGTTACATTGCTCCTCTGTTTTATAGATTTTTGGTTCTCCAGCTATCGGACTCGGGATCTTGAAGTCGAAGTCGCCCACACTATCAAAGGCTCTTTTGGGTACTATTTTGGTTGAATTTTGTTATGGCATGTATAGGACTACCCATTGTTGTCTTTCGAGTACTTTATGAAATGTATAAGTGTACAGCCATGCGAAAATGGCTTGTAGAAGTGGAGTATGGCATTAGACCATTTGTATTTATGAATGTATAGATGGTTTCATGATGTAACTATGTTGGAATGGAAGTGTTGAGCAAATGATCAGCCGCTAGAATGGCTAAGTATGATCATATCTGGGCTTATGTATGATAAGGCCCTAGTTGGTCCATGAAACCCCAAATTAGGTAAGGTTCACTTTGAAAACAGAAGCTGATAGCAGCAGTGGTGTGGATTGGAAAAATCACAAGAATTCGTAGGAGTGGAATTAAATAGTGAATAAATTATGTAATCGAACCTTGATGAATCTACTTTCATATGGAAGTAACGAAACAATTATAGGAACAGTACAGAAAGAGATATTCGGGTTCTTGTGGAACAGGGTCAGAACAGTTTCTGGATTCACTGTTCCGCCTTTGGAAATTCACTATAAATTGACCAGAGATAATTAGGGGTCATACCATATATGTATGGATTCCTCTCTGAGTCTAGTTTCCATAGAAACAAACGGCATCAGTATTGAAGCTCTGTGCAGAGAGATATCCCAGTCGTAATGGGAAAAGGTCAGTGTAGTCGACCCCTGTAACATGGGAGACTTTGACTAATAAACTGTACTAATTGGCCCGACCAAAAATTCTAGAAAAAAATCCATAGGTGGGGACATGAGTCTAGTTTCAGGGAAAAATCACAAAACTGATTTTTGAGTTGTGAAACTCAAGATATGATTTTTGAAGCGACTAGTACTCAGACTGGGCAGTGTCTGGAAAAATTTTTCAAAGTTTGTTAACATCTCGTGTCCGACTCCGGTGTCGGTCTCGGGTTCGGGGTGTTACATAAACCCCCAAAAGCAACATTGAACATACCTTAATCTCAAGAACCACCTTGGCCGAACTTCCCCTCTTCTTCTTCCTTCAATTCACGGCAATGGAGGAGCAACCTAGCTAATTTTTTTGTTTCTCCCCTACTAACCACTATTATTTTATTACCCATGTTCTTTATTTTATTACTTCTAACATAAAACACTAACATAAAATGTTTATAATACATTTTAACCCATAGCATGGCCGGCCACTACCTAAAGTTTTGGGTAATTTGACATGCAAGGGCAAGCATTTTCTAACATGCATCAATAGGCCACTTTAACATTTGCCTAGCATATTTCTAAATTTTCTCACACAAGTCCTATTTAATAAAATTCACTTACAATTAACAAAATTCAAACATGAAATTTTCACACATGCATATATATATAATAAGCATCAAATATGACGGTTAATTATTTTTATGACTCGGTTTTATGGTCCCGAAACCACTTTTCGACTAGGCTCACATTAGGGGTGTCACAACATGGGAACCCATAACACTAAATGGAAAATAAACTTTCATGTGAGAAACCAATGATATGAGGTTTCCATACAACTAACTTTATTAAGATTATTTACAAGAGTAAAATCTTATTTTCTCTCAAATTTGGATCACTAAGCCTAAGTAGTAGAAAGGGGTGACTAAAGGCTTGGAAAATAGCCTATTAGATTCCATATGGTTGGACACACGAGCGTGTGTCTAGGCCGTGTGTGACACACGGTTCTCTCCCATGGGTGTGTGCTATGGCCGTGTGTCCCCTGCACTTAAAATTTTAGCTCAAAGTTGTACATGGGTAGGCCACACGGGCATGTGCCATGGCCGTGTTCAAATGAAAGTGTCCTCCATAGGCAGGCAGCACGGGGGTGTGTCCTGGCCGTGTTAATAAGTCAGTGTTGCCCATGGTTGAAGGGCATGGGTGTGGCCCAAGCCACACTAGCGTGTGAGTCCGCACGGCCCATCTATACGGGCGTGTGACCCTTTATGTTAATGAAAATTTTCTGAGGAGACTAAGATTCATCGAATGTGCCTGAATTTGTCCCGCATTTCCTTGAGGTATGTTGTATGTCTCGAAGGCCTATACAAAGGATGAGATATTCATGATTGAAAAGTTTTAATTTCAAGTGAAATTTTGTGGCCCGAGTTAGTATACTGAAAGTGTAAAGTTTCGGTAATGCCTTGAGCCCTATCCCGGTGTTGGATACGGGTGAGGGGTGTTATAGCTGTGTGTACACCATAGACTGGTTCATTAATAGTCACTTATCGTAGATTTTATCTGTGTGGGCCAACGAGCCCATTGCGCCCACACATCCTATTTCGACTCATCAAGGCCCAAAACAACCTAAGTCATGTGCACGACATGACAAGTCTATCGACTTCCCGCTTAACAGCAAAATTTACCCACGCGACCCACAGGCACATTGGGCCCATACGGCCCATTTAACCCAAAACTATTCACGGCTGTACAAATATTGTAGCCCAGTCCAAAACTTACCACATAAAATACATTTTATTTGCATGGGCCCATAAGCCCATTGGGTCGACACGGCCCAGTCCGGCCTAACGTGGCCCAGAACGGCCTATGCCATGTACACGACATGACAAGCCCAACCATATTCCACTTAGCAGTTGATTTGACACAAGCGAGCCCATAGGCCTATTGGGCCTATTCAGACCATTTCGTGGCCAAAGTGGCCCACTACGGCCTAAGCCCATGAATTCGCTCATGGTGGCCTTCCTCGTCGTACGCGCATGTTCCTTGGGCTCGGTTCACAGAGATAGGTTTTGGTGTACAGTTACATACCTAGTGTAACAGTCCGGTTTTGACCTTAGTTAGAATAGTGGTTTCGGGACCACAAATCTGAGTTAGAAAAATATTTTTAATATTAACTTCTATGTCTATGATACGTAAATTGATATGTGTGAAAGTTTCGTACGAAAATTTAACTGTTTGTGTACTTAATTTGCAAAAAGGACCTAATCGCATAAAATGTAAAAGTTGTGTGTTAGATGTTTAAGTGCTTATTTGAGTTGGCTTTCTAGATTAAAGGTCCTTATGTGGTTATTTAACCATTGGAGATTTGAATGGACAAAAAAGGGCATGTGTTAGGTGAATTTTTAAAGGTTGAATGAAAGGGCAAAATGGTCATTTAGATTTATGTTAATAATAATAAAACAAATGCATGTAAATGGATCATTTTATGTCCATTCTTAATCGAAAATACAAAGAAAATAAAAGAAAAAGAGCACCTAGGGTTCGACCATGTATTCCTTGATTAAGGCATGTTTTTGTTTCGGTTTTTGATAATTTCTACGTTTTTGTGATTGTTGCTAAGTGTACTATAAAGCCCATGCTTCAATTTCTGATTTTGATGATGATTTTGAAATATACCATGGATGAATTCTTGAGTTTTGTGTTGTTAAATGGTAAATTATGGAAGGTATGTTTTAAGATAAACATATGTTGTCTTTGAATTCTTGATGAAATTGAGTAAATTGGGCTAATTTGTAAAATGTTTTTTTGAGGGGCTTAATTGTGAAATAAATGAAATGAGTGAACTAGTATGAGTACTAGGAGAATTCGGCCAAGCTTGTGTATATTCAAATTATGTGTATTTTGTGATTTTGTGAAAGAGGGACTAAAGTGTTGAAATGTGAAAACATTAGGACTAATTTGCAAATTGTCCTAAATATGTGTTTATGGATTGAATTGAATTATTTGGTGAATAAAAGGATTAATTTTGAATACTTATAGATCAAGAAAAGAGGAGTTCGGATTTAGATCGAGGAAAATCAAAGATTAAATAATAAACGTTCGAGTCGACACCTTCAAGTACGAGGTAAGTTCGTACTTAAAATGTGATGTTAAGTAAGTTTTGATGCCTTTATTGTACATAGGTTGTATATAATAGAATTGAATAATATGGTGATGAATCGAAAGCTTTGGCACTAAGTGTACGATTTAAACTAGCTTTGGCACTAAGTGTGCGATTTAACTAGCTTTGGCTACTTGAGGCACTAAGTGTGCGATATCGACTTAGTCTCGGTTATTCGAGATGGCACTAAGTGTGCGGAAATATTTAGTTCTGCTAACCTTATAGCACTAAGTGTGCTGATGTGTAAAACACGAATAACTTATGGAAAGTCTTATAACATTCAACATGAGGTAAGTACAAAAGTGAATAAGTACGGGAAGCTTCAAGTATGTATAATGCCTAAGTGGTAGATGATGTTATGTATATGAATCTCATTGAGTTGATATAGTTATATGGATTGAAATTTTGCAAATACTCATAGGTTATCATTTTATGTTTATATACTATGAATGTTTTGAGTACGAGCTTACTAAGCTTTTGAAAGCTTACTCTGTGTGATTACTATATGTTTTACAGTTATCGTAGCTACTGAGGGCTTGGGGATAGTCGAGGATCGTCACCACACTATCGATCTCATTTTGGTACTTTTGAAAATGTAAATATTTGAAGTATGGCATGTATAGGCTAGTAGTTGTGGAGCATGTTTTGTGATGTATATATATAGCCATGTGATTTGGCTAATTTGTGTTTGAACTTATGGTTGAGAAAGGCTTAGGATATGTTGTGACAGCCCTAATGTGACCCTAGTCGGAAATGGTTTCGGGACCACAAAACCGAGTCGTAAAAATAATTAGCTGTCATGTTTGATGCTTATTTTATGTATATATGCATGTGTGAAAATTTCATATTTGAATTTTGCTAATTCTAGGTGAATTTTAGTAAATAGGACTTATGTGAGAAAATTTAGAAATGTGCTAGGCAAATGTAAAGTGGCCTATTAATGCATGTTATAAAAATGATGGGTTTGCATGTCAAATTACCCAAAAATTGAACTAGTGGCCGGCCATGCTATGGGTGGAAACATGTTGTAAACATGTTGTGTTAGTGTGTTATGTTAGAAAGAATAAAAAAAAGGGGTTAGTATTAAAGTAATGCAAAGGGAGGAGTGATGAAAAAAAAATTGTCGCATCCATGTTCCCCCCCCATTGCCGTGAATTGAAGAAAGAAAACAAAAAAAAGTGTTCCTTCTTGAACATCTTTGGCCGAATAGAGGAAAGAAAGGAAGGGAAAGAGCTTGGAGAAAATCGGCTATGGTGGTTCACTAGATTAAGGTATGTTTAATGTTGCTTTGAAAGTTCATACATCCCTTGGATGATTAGTCTAAATTCTAACTATCTCATGGATGGATTTGAGGTTATTAGAGAGATAGTATTCGACTAAGAGGCTTTAAAAGTTTCGGTTGAAGCCTTGATACTATTAGCATGTTAGCTATATGGATGTGTTATGATGCTCGAGGTGTTAGATAAATTTGAACTCATCACCAAGTTCTTTAAGCAACCCAAGTTAAAAGTTTCGGTATTAAGGTATCTTGAGCATTCGGCCATGGTAGGAAGTAGAAGAAAAATATGGTTGTTGTTAGATGAAGTAGAGTCTAACAAATGAGCACACATGTGCATTAGTTGCTAGATGGAGAAGAATCGGCTAGCAAGTTGTGTGCTAAGGCCGAATATAATTTTGAACATTATTGAGTAATGTATGTGTTTTGGAATTGATGGAATGGAGAGTATGCTTAAATTGTGTTATGAACAATTATATGTTAAATCAAGGTTTGCTAAGCTATCTATTAAGGTGAAGTGCAAATGTTAGTATTTGATTTCTAGTGTATATATGTGTATTAGCCGAGTTTTGAACTTGAAACAAAATGGTATTTAGTCAATACAAGTGACGATATTTGTAGAATGTATTAAGTATACAATCGGCCTCAACATAGACATGCATATTCGGCCACGTAAATGAGTACATAGGTTGTTGTGTATGTTCGGCCATAGGTAAGCATATTGATGGCTTTATCTTGACTTAGAAAATTCAGCTAAGGAGAATATTGGCTAATATGTTGAATTTGATTCGTGATTTCATACATATATGACTCTAATGCCTAATATATAAGGGCTAAGTACCTTGAATTCCTCTTTGATGTTCAAAATGATTAAATCAATTTATTTGTTAATATTAAGCTCAAGAGCAAAGGGGAACTAAATTCGATAAAGGGAAGGAAAAAGTGATCGAATAGCCATCGAAATCGTTCGACAACATCCGAGGTAAGTTTTCGAGTAATGAGACTTAGTTTATGATTTGATTAAGTCATGACGTATGAGCATAACAAATATACGGTGATATAATGATTCTACTTGAACTATGTGTTGAGTTAATTAGTCTATACGTATGACGGGTAGCCGTATGTGCATAGAGATCATGTCATAAAGTAAGCCAAACCATGCTGTTTGTAAGTGGCTATTGAGCCGAAAATGGGAATGCTTAATAGGTGACTTGTGTTTGAATTCTAGTTATGAAAATGAAATAGAGACGTGTCATGATTTATTGATATGTGCATGAATACTCGGATGATAACCGAGCTAAGTCCCGAAGGCATTTGTGCGAGTTACTATTTCCGGGCTAAGTCCCAAAGGCATTTGTGCGAGTTACTATTTCCGGGCTAGGTCTCGAACGCATTTGTGCGAGCTACTATTTCCGGGCTAAGTCCCGAAGGCATTTGTGCGAGTTACTATTTCCAGGCTAGGTCCCGAAGGCATTTGTGCGAGTTACTATTTCCGGACTAAGCCCCGAAGGCATTTGTGCGAGTTACTATTTCCAGGCTAAGTCCTGAAGGCAATTGTGCGAGTTACTATAACCGGGCTAAGTTTCGAAGGCATTTGAGCGAGTAGCTATATCCGGCTAAACCCCAAAGGTACTTGGCTGGGAATGAGCGATCTTGCTGTAATAATTTTAATTAACACGCTCGTAAAATCCCAACGATGAGGTACATTTCGTATATGCATTTGAGTAGTGATCCCGTTTAAATATTATTCGCTCAGTCGATTAATGAGCTTCCGGCTTTTGGTTAAGTTGATCCCTTATGTATGAATATAAGGGCTGGAAATGTGAAGTAGGACTGATTGTTGTGAATATGTGTATATGAAATTATCCGTTTAGTTATATGAATGCTATATTTCAGTTGTGCCTAATTTCATTGCTCAAAACTTACTAATCATTAAATGCTTACTCCGTTCTTTGAATCTCTGTTTTATAGATTTTGGTTCGTCAGCTATCGGACTCAGGATTTTCGAAGTCGAAGTCGTCCACACTATCAAAGCCATTTTGGTACACTTTTGGTTGAACTCTGAAAATGGCATGTATAGGACTACCCTTTTTGTTGTTGGTCATGTACCCTTTGGTGTTGTATAAATTTGGATAGCCATGCGAAAATGGCTTATATACACTTTGAGCATAGTATTATAATCATTTTGTATGTTGTTCATTAAGAGGTATGGAAATGTTTGGAAACGATTAGCCATTGGAATGGTTAATCATGATCATATTTTGTGCTATATATGCTAAAGGGCTAGTTGAATCATGGAAACTATGAAATAGGTAAAGTCTACCTTAAAAACAGATGCTAACAGTAGCAGTGGTGTGGATTTGAAAAATCAGTAAAAATAGTAAGAATGGAATTGAATAGTGAATAAATTATGTAATTGAACCTTGATGAATCTATTTTCATAGGGAAGTAATGAAACGATCATATGAACGGTATTTTATGAGATTTTAAAGTTTTTGCGAAATAGGGCCAGAATGGTTTCTGGATTCCCTGTTCTAAATTTGGAAATTCATTATAAATTAACCAGAGATAATTAGAAGCCGTGCCATATATTTATAGATTCCTTTTCGAGTCTAATTTCTATAGAAACAAACGGCATCAGTATTGAAGCCCTGTACAGGGAGATATCCAAGTCGTAATGCATGAAGGTCAGAATAGTCAAACCCTGTAACAGGGGAGACTTTAACTAATAAACTGTACTAATTGGCTCGACCAAAAATTCTAGAAAAACGTTTTTAGATGGATATCTGAGTCTAGTTTCAGGAAAAATTTACAGAACTAGTTTTCGAGTTTTGGAACTCGAGATATGATTTTTAAGGTGACAATGACGCAGTTAGCCAGCTCGTCTGGAAATTTAAAATGGACTGTGCAAATAAGTGAATTAAGTCTATTAACCCCTCGTGTCCGACTCCGGCAACGGTCTCGGGTACGGGGTGTTACAATTTTATTGGTATCAGAGCTACGGTTTAGTCGATTCTAGGACTACCGTAATACGTTTGGGTCTAGCTATAGATGCCATTATGTGATTATTTGATAGTGTGGTGATTTCTGACAATTGAAAATGTGTTTATTTATAGTAATGGCTCCCGATCCCGACCGAGTGGTAGCTGATGATCTTGAGAGTGTAGCGCCTGCTCCCGCACAAGGGACTGCTCCGGTGGACTCTCAACCTATTGCTAGTAATCCGAATGATGAGGCTAGACAAGCTTTTTATAGCATGATGAATGATTGGTTCAACCAATACATTCGAACTAATACGGCTGTTCCACAACCTCCATTCCCGACAAATACAACCCCCGCACCTACAATACCTCCGGTAACTGACCAAATAAGGTCAAATAAGCCCCCAGTTGACAGAATCCGAAAACACGGGGCTACTGAATTTAAAGCTACGGACAGCGATGATGCCGAACGAGCGGAATTTTGGTTGGACAACACTATTCGGGTACTCGATGAGCTATCTTGCACACCCGATGAGTGCCTAAAGTGTACTATCTCCTTGCTACGTGATTTTGCCTACTATTGGTGGAATACGTTGACTTCTGTTGTGCCCAGAGAGCAAGTAACTTGGGAGTTTTTCCAAACTGAGTTTCGAAAGAAGTATATCAGTCAGAGATTCATTGACCAAAAACGGAAGGAATTTCTTGAACTTAAACAAGGTTCCATGTCGGTTACCGACTATGAACGAAAATTTGTGAGGCTTAGCCGGTACGCACGAGAATGCATTTCTTCAGAAGCTGTGATGTGTAAACGTTTCGAAGATGGACTGAATGATGATACAAAGCTGTATGTTGGCATTTTAGAAATCCGAGAATTTGTGGTACTTGTCGAGCGAGCTTGCAAAGCCGAGGAGCTCAGTAAGGAGAAAAGGAAAGCTGATATGGGAGCAAAGGAGTTTCGTAAGAGATCTTCGGGAAAGCCCTTCCAACTGTCATCGAAGAAATTTAGAGATGATCTAGGCCGATCTAGAGACACTTCGGGCTTTTCTAGACGAGATCGCGATCGACCCCCTGTGAGTGCACGAGTCACTTCGGTCGCCAGTGTTGGAAATGATCGTCGAGATAGAACGGAGTGCCAGTATTGTGGTAAATGGCATTCGGGGAGTTGTAGATTCCATGACTGCTCCTGTTACAAGTGCGGATCAGTTGACCACTTTATTAAAGATTGCCCGAGGTTGTCTGAACAGAATGTAAATCAGAGTGGGAAACCGGGTGCTACCACTGCTCGAGGTAGACCATCTAGAAACACGGGAAATCCTAGTGGTGGTCAGAGAGGATCTAGAGATGCTACAACCAGATCTGAGGCTCGCGCTCCTGCTAGAGCTTACGCTATACGCGCATGCGAGGATGCTTCCTCGCCAGATGTTATTACCGGTACTTTTACTCTCTTTGATACCAATGTGATTGCTTTGATTGACCCTGGTTCTACTCATTCTTATATATGTGAAACCTTAGCATCCAGTAAGACTCTACCTGTTGAGTCTACTGAGTTTGTAATTCGGGTGTCAAATCCCTTGGGTCGTTACGTGCTTGTCGACAAAGTGTGTAAGAAATGTCCCCTAGTAATTCGAGGTTCCTGTTTTTCGGCGGACTTGATGCTTTTTTCGTTTGATGAATTTGATGTTATTCTTGGTTTGGATTGGTTGACCGTGCATGTTGCGGTTGTGAATTGCAAAAGCAAGACTATTGATTTGAGGTGCGCAAATAATGAGATAATCCGAGTTGAGTCTACTGTCTTGAGTGGATTGCCAACAATAATATCCTCGATGTTAGCTCAAAGATATGTGAGAAAGGGGTGTGAAGCGTATCTTGCATACGTACTTGATAATAAAGAGCCAGAAAGGAAACTTGAATCTGTGCCGGTGGTTTGTGAATACCCGGATGTTTTTCCTGAAGAATTACCGGGTTTACCACCTGTTCGGGAGGTAGAGTTTGGTATTGAGCTTGTACCTGGGACTACACCGATTTCGATAGCTCCGTATCGTATGGCACCAACCGAGTTAAAAGAGTTGAAAGCTCAGTTGCAAGAGTTGACGGATAGAGGTTTCGCTCGACCAAGTTTCTCACCTTGGGGTGCACTAGTATTGTTTGTGAAAATGAAGAACGGAACCATGAGGTTGTGCATCGACTATCGTCAACTGAATAAGGTGACAATAAAGAATAAATATCCGATACCGCGCATTGACGATTTGTTTGATCAACTAAAGGGAGCCTCGGTGTTTTCAAAGATAGATTTGAGATCGGGTTATTATCAGTTGCGAATTCGAGATTTGGATATACCCAAAACTGCTTTCAGAACGAGATACGGTCACTACGAGTTCTTAGTGGTGCCGTTTGGGCTCATTAATGCCCCTGCGATATTTATGGATTTGATGAATCGGATCTTTAGACCGTATTTGGATCGGTTTGTAGTTGTGTTTATTGATGACATCTTGGTTTACTCAAGAGATGAAACCGAGCATGCTGAACACCTGAGATTAGTGTTGCGGATCTTACGAGATAAGCAGTTATATGCTAAGTTCAGTAAGTGTGAGTTCTGGTTAAGAGAGGTTAGCTTCCTGGGTCACGTGGTATCTGCATCGGGCATTCGAGTCGATCCGAGCAAAATTTCAGCCATACTTAACTGGAAGCCTCCGAGAAATATTACTGAAGTTCGGAGCTTTTTGGGACTTGCCGGTTACTACCGACGGTTTGTAAAAGGTTTCTCGATGATAGCCACACCAATAACGAAGCTACTTCAAAAAGATGTTAAGTTTGAATGGACGGAAAGGTGTCAGAAAAGTTTCGATCAATTGAAAACCCATTTGACGGAAGCTCCAGTTCTAGTGCAGCCCGAATCAGGCAAAGAGTTTGTCATTTATAGTGATGCCTCCTACTTGGGTTGGGTTGCGTATTGATGCAAGAAGGTCGAGTTGTGGCCTATGCGTCGAGACAATTGAAGCCACACGAGAAAAATTATCCGACCCATGATCTCGAACTAGCTGCCATCGTGTTCGCCTTGAAAATATGGCGACATTATTTATTTGGTGAGAAGTGCCATGTATATTCGGATCACAAAAGTCTCAAATATTTGATGACTCAACGAGACTTGAATCTGCGACAAAGGCGTTGGCTTGAGTTGTTGAAAGATTATGAGCTTGTCATTGATTATCACCCGGGAAAGGCTAATGTGGTTGCGGACGCCTTAAGCCGGAAATCACTGTTTGCTTTACGAGCGATGAATGCACACTTGTCTGTTCTACCCGACAATGTGTTAGTAGCTGAATTAAAGGCCAAACCATTATTGATTCATCAAATTCGTGAAAGCTCAGAAAGTCGATGATGAATTGGTTGCAAAACGGGCTGAATGTGTTTCGAACATGGAATCAGAGTTTCAAATTGACGATGACGATTGTTTGAGGTTCAGAAGTCGTTTGTGTGTCCCAAGAAATTTAGAACTTATTACGATGATTCTGAACGAAGCTCATTGTAGCCGAATGTCAATTCACCCGGGAGTACGAAAATGTACAACGACCTGAGACGTCAGTTTTGGTGGCATGGTATGAAACGAGACATTTCCGATTTTGTTTCGAAGTATTTAATATGTCAACAAGTGAAGGCGGAACATCAAGTGCCTACGGGTTTACTCCAGCCGATCATGGTACCTAAATGGAAATGGGATCGAGTCACGATGGATTTTGTGTCTGGGTTGCCATTGTCGACAAGTAAGAAAGATGCGATTTGGGTTGTTGTTGATAGACTGACTAAGTCGGCTCATTTTATCCCCGTACGTACGGATTTTTCATTGGATAAACTTGCTGAATTGTATGTTTCTCAGATTGTGAGATTACACGGGGTACCTATTTCTATTGTATCGGATAGAGATTTGAGATTCACCTCGCGATTTTGGAAGAAATTGCAAGAAGCCTTGGGTACCAAGTTGCATTTTAGCACCGCTTTTCATCCCCAAATCGATGGTCAATCCGAGCGGATAATTCAGATACTCGAGGATATGTTGAGATGCTGCATCCTTGAGTTTAGTGGTTCATGGGAACGGTATCTACCTTTGATTGAGTTCGCTTACAACAATAGTTTTCAGTCAAGCATTAAGATGGTGCCTTACGAGGCTTTGTACGGTCGAAAATGCCGAACACCAGTGTTTTGGACCGAGCTCGGTGAAAGTAAAATTTTCGGAGTTGATTTAATCAAAGATGCTGAACAGAAAGTAAAGATAATTCGTGAAAGTCTAAAGGCAGCATCAGATCGTCAGAAGTCGTATGCGGATTTAAAACGAAGAGATATTGAGTATCAGGTGGGAGACAAAGTATTTCTTAAGGTGTCACCTTGGAAAAAGATACTCAGATTTGGTCGTAAGGGAAAACTGAGTCCAAGGTTCATAGGGCCATATGAAGTATCCGAACGAATTGGTCCAGTTGCATATAGATTGATTTTGCCCCCTGAACTTGAAAAGATTCACGACGTCTTTCATGTTTCGATGCTTCGACATTATAGATCTGATCCATCACACGTAATTAATCCATCAGAGGTTGAAATTCAATCCGACATGAGTTATGAAGAAGAACCGATTCGTATCCTAGCTCGTGAAGTGAAACAGTTGCGAAACAAAAGGGTTCCGTTAGTAAAAGTGTTATGGCTCAAACACGGAATCGAAGAGGCTACTTGGGAAACCGAGAACTCTATGAAAGAACGTTACCCAAACCTATTTACCGGTAAGATTTTCGGGGACGAAAATTTCTTAAGTGGGGGAGAGTTGTGACAGCCCTAATGTGACCCTAGTCGGGAAGTGGTTTCGAGACCACAAAACCGAGTCATAAAAATAATTAGCTGTCATGTTTGATGCTTATTTTATGTATATATGCATGTGTGAAAATTTCATATTTGAATTTTGTTAATTCTAGGTGAATTTTAGTAAATAGGACTTATGTGAGAAAATTTAGAAATGTGCTAGGCAAATGTAAAGTGGCCTATTAATGCATGTTATAAAAATGATGGGTTTGCATGTCAAATTACCCAAAATTGAACTAGTGGCCGGCCATGCTATGGGTGGAAACATGTTGTAAACATGTTGTGTTAGTGTGTTATGTTAGAAAGAATAAAAAAAAAGGGTTAGTATTAAAGTAATGCAAAGGGAGGAGTGATGAAAAAAAATTGTCTCATCCATGTTCCCCCCCCATTGCCGTGAATTGAAGAAAGAAAACAAAAAAAAGTGTTCATTCTTGAACATCTTTGGCCGAATAGAGGAAAGAAAGGAAGGGAAAGAGCTTGGAGAAAATCGGCTATGGTGGTTCACTAGATTAAGGTATGTTTAATGTTGCTTTGAAAGTTCATACATCCCTTGGATGATTAGTCTAAATTCTAACTATCTCATGGATGGATTTGGGGTTATTAGAGAGTTAGTATTCGACTAAGAGGCTTCAAAAGTTTCGGTTGAAGCCTTGATACTATTAGCATGTTAGCTATATGGATGTGTTATGATGCTCGAGGTGTTAGATAAATTTGAACTCATCACCAAGTTCTTTAAGCAACCCAAGTTAAAAGTTTCGGTATTGAGGTATCTTGAGCATTCGGCCATGGTAGGAAGTAGAAGAAAAATATGGTTGTTGTTGGATGAAGTAGAGTCTAACAAATGAGCACACATGTGCATTAGTTGCTAGATGGAGAAGAATCGGCTAGCAAGTTGTGTGCTAAGGCCGAATATAATTTTGAACATTATTGAGTAATGTATGTGTTTTGGAATTGATGGAATGGAGAGTATGCTTAAATTGTGTTATGAACAATTATATGTTAAATCAAGGTTTGCTAAGCTAGCTATTAAGGTGAAGTGCAAATGTTAGTATTTGATTTCTAGTGTATATATGTGTATTAGCCGAGTTTTGAACTTGAAACAAAATGGTATTTAGTCAATACAAGTGACCATATTTGTAGAATGTATTAAGTATACAATCGGCCTCAACATAGACATGCATATTCGGCCACATGAATGAGTACATAAGTTGTTGTGTATGTTCGGCCATAGGTAAGCATATTGATGGCTTTATCTTGACTTAGAAAATTCGGCTAAGGAGAATATTGGCTAATATGTTGAATTTGATTCGTGATTTCATACATATATGACTCTAATGCCTAATATATAAGGGCTAAGTACCTTGAATTCCTCATTGATGTTCAAAATGACTAAATCAATTTATTTGTTAATATTAAGCTCAAGAGCAAAGGGGAACTAAATCCGATAAAGGGAAGGAAAAAGTGATCGAATAGCCATCGAAATCGTTCGATAACATCCGAGGTAAGTTTTCGAGTAATGAGACTTAGTTTATGATTTGATTAAGTCATGACGTATGAGCATAACAAATATACGGTGATATAATGATTCTACTTGAACTATGTGTTGAGTTAATTAGTCTATACGTATGACAGGCAGCCGTATGTGCACAGAGATCATGTCGTAAAGCAAACCAAACCATGCTGTTTGTAAGTGGCTATTGAGCCGAAAATGGGAATGCTTAATAGGTGACTTGTGTTTGAATTCTAGTTATGAAAATGAAATAGAGATGTGTCATGATTTATTGATATGTGCATGAATACTCGGATGATAACCGGGCTAAGTCCCGAAGGCATTTGTGCGAGTTACTATTTCTGAGCTAAGTCCCGAAGGCATTTGTGCGAGTTACTATTTCCGGGCTAAGTCCCGAAGCATTTGTGCGACGGACTAAGTCCCGAAGGCATTTGTGCGAGTTACTGTTTCCGGGCTAAGTCCCGAAGGCATTTGTGCGAGTTACTATTTCGGGCTAAGTCCCGAGGGCATTTGTGCGAGTTACTATAACCGGGCTAAGTCCCGAAGGCATTTGAGCGAGTAGCTATATCCGGCTAAACCCCGAAGGTACTTGGTTGGGAATGAGCGATCTTGCTGTAATAATTTCAATTAACACGCTCGTAAAATCCCAATGATGAGGTACGTTTCGTATATGCATTTGAGTAGTGATCCCGTTTAAATATTATTCGCTAAGTCGATTAATGAGCTTCCGGCTTTTGGTTAAGTTGATCCCTTATATATGAATATAAGGGTTGGAAATGTGAAGTAGGACTGATTGTTGTGAATATGTGTATATGAAATTATTCGTTTAGTTATATGAATGCTATATTTCAGTTGTGCCTAATTTCATTGCTCAAAACTTACTAAGCATTAAATGCTTACTCCGTTCTTTGAATCTCTGTTTTATAGATTTTGGTTCGTCAGCTATCGGACTCGGGATTTTAGAAGTCGAAGTCGTCCACACTATCAAAGCCATTTTGGTACACTTTTGGTTGAAAAAGGGCATGTATAGGACTACCCTTTTTGTTGTTGGTCATGTACCCTTTGGTTTTGTATAAATTTGGATAGCCATGCGAAAATGGCTTATATACACTTTGAGCATAGTATTATAATCATTTTGTATGTTGTTCATTAAGAGGTATGGAAATGTTTGGAAACGATTAGCCATTGGAATGGTTAATCATAATCATATTTTGTGCTATATATGCTAAAGGGCTAGTTGAATCATGGAAACTATGAAATAGGTAAAGTCTACCTTAAAAATAGATGCTGACAGCAGCAGTGGTGTGGATTTGAAAAATCACTAAAAATAGTAAGAATGGAATTGAATAGTGAATAAATTATGTAATTGAACCTTGATGAATCTATTTTCATAGGGAAGTAATGAAACGATCATATGAACGGTGTTTTATGAGATTTTAAAGTTTTTGCGAAATAGGGCCAGAACTGTTTCTGGATTCCCTGTTCCGAATTTGGAAATTCATTATAAATTAACCAGAGATAATTAGAAGCCGTGCCATATATTTATAGATTCCTTTTCGAGTCTAATTTCTATAGAAACAAACGGCATCAGTATTGAAGCCCTGTACAGGGAGATATCCAAGTCGTAATGCATGAAGGTCAGAATAGTCAAACCCTGTAATAGGGGAGAATTTAACTAATAAACTGTACTAATTGGCTCGACCAAAAATTCTAGAAAAAAGTTTTTAGATGGATATCTGAGTCTAGTTTCAGGAAAAATTTACGGAACTGGTTTTCGAGTTTTGGAACTCGAGATATGATTTTTAAGGTGACAGTGACGCAGTTAGCCAGCTCGTCTGGAAATTTAAAATGGACTGTGCAAATAAGTGAATTAAGTCTGTTAACCCCTCGTGTCCGACTCCGGCAACGGTCTCGGGTACGGGGTGTTACATATGTGATGTTAATTTGCAACTATGGCATGAATGATGTATGTTTTAGCATAAAGAATGGTTGATTGTGTTGTACATGTATGTTTGTTTCCTTGTTGTAGGTTGACCTATAATGGGTTGCAAGTTGGCTTAAACCAAGCCTGCATTGTGCCACACGGTCAGGGGACACGGGCGTGCCTTGTGGCCGTGTAAGGAAATTAGTATTCTCTTAAAAATTACATGCCCTTGACACATGGGCGTGTCATATAGCCATGGGCTAAAGTTAGTAGCTAGCTTGGTATCACACGGCCATAGAACACGGGCATGCCTATTGGCCGTGGGTGAAAGTCAGTATGGTCACCTTGTTTTGGCACAGCTAGTTCACATGGGTGTGTTTGATGCCCGTGTAAGGCACACGGCCTGGACACACAGGCGTGTAACCTTAACAGAATAGAAAAAATTTTCTAAGTGTTGAAAGTTGTAAACGTGTTCGGTTTAGTCCCGACCTCTTCCTAATGCATGTTTAAGGTCTCATTAACCTAAGAAAGGGACTTATGTTGATGTTTGACTATGATGCTATGATGTTTCTGAAATGAATGTGAAGTGCTTTGATATGTTTGGTAATGCCTCTTAACCCTAGTCCGGCGATGGATACGGGTTAAGGGTGTTACACCTTGTTAGTGAAAAGGCACAGAAACCCTCGAGCACAAAACCTATACCTAAACAAGGCACTCAATCAGTCCATTAATCAACAAGATTACGTATCCCCTTCTAATGCTTAAACTGTAATAATCATTGATACGTGCCTTGATTGAACGAGCGTGGTCTAGCCCACTAAAACTATTGACGAATTCGAATAATAGCCCCTTTCATAAATATCGAAATGTGGTACTACAAAAGGCTAAAAGAGGTATTCGACCTGCTATGGCACACCCAAAAGTATACCCTTAAATCAAGGTACCAGATGGGACAATCCCCCTATCAAAATCGGCATAGAGAAGAAGTTGTCAAAAGAAGGAAATATCAATTGATATAGAGAGACAGAGTAAAGGTACTGCACGACTAGATTAAAGAACACTTACCCAGTCAAAACAACCACAAAGGGGGTATGAAGAATTCGGCCAGTATCATAGAATTAAGAGCAGATGATAGGGAGTATTTAGCCAGTGTTGAAAGAGAGAAAAGAGAATCGGCAATAGAAGAGAGAAAGAAAGATTGCCCAAAAATTGAAAGAAACAGAGGGGGAGAGAAGCCAAGAATCGGCCAAGAGAAGAAGAGGGAAAAAGTAGAAAAAAAAAGCCAAGGAATGTTTGCCAAAACGGAACCCAAAAGCACTAAGGTAATCGGCCTAAGCACAAAATTATAAGAGGAGAAAGGAAAAACGTAACAAACCAGAACTGAAAAGGTACCCAAAAGAACAATTGCAGTTATTCGACTTCAGAAAAAAAATAGTACAAAGAACTTCAATGGAAAAGGTAAAAATAAAAAATGAGGAGAAATAGGCTTAAAACGTCAGAAAAAAGAAAATCGAGAGACCTTTAAATGACCCTTAACGAACACGACTCCTAGAAGAAATCCTAAAATCGATTTCCCCTAATGCCTAAAGACCAAATTCGGTACAACACCCTCCTCCCCCTTCAAATTTCCTATTTTTTCGTCATAAATCACTCTATAATCCACTCCCTGATTTCCTTTTCAACCCCTTCCTTGATTTACTCCTCCAATAACCCATTCAAATTCCTCAAGACCTATTCAAACTTAGCGTCCCCATCTAACTCAAATACCAGCCATCCCATGTAGCAAAATAAATACTTCTTTTATGTTGTGCCAGTACTCTAACCTCAAACCTCAAGGTTACTCTACACCCTACCTTGCCACTACACCTCGGGCTCATTTTGTGGTAAAAATCATCCATAATTAATTATAAGACTTTTGTGCTAATAAACCATAAATTATGCATATTTTTACCCCATGTTTAATGCATTTTATGGATGATTTCCCATTAGAATTGGTGAATTTGATGCTCCCAATGCTTTAATTTCATGTTTTATACTTAGGAGAGCATAGGAGAGTGATAGGAACGAGAAACGGGCCAAAAACGGTGAAAATGGGCCAAAGTACGAAATCAACACGGCCTGAACCTCCTCACACGGGCAAACCATACGGCCGTGTCAATTTGGCAGGCTCGAACATGGCCTGGAGTAATCGAACACGTGCGTGTGCCACAGGCGTGTCCTTGCTGAGCCCAAGTTGAGTTCAATTCGGAAAAAGCTAATTTTGAGGGCTTTTAGGCATTCCAAAGCCTATAAATACACCCCAGAGAAGGAAGAAGAGGAGATGGAGAATAGGGAGTAAGGAATTTCTCCAAGGAAGCCGATTGATCCATCTCAGAAGCTGGATTCATCATCAAGACTGAAGATCCTTCCTCAATTTCCCTTCAGAAGTTTTGGGTTTTCTTTATGTTTTGTATTCTTTATTCTTCTTAGATGTTTTCTTATTTAGTTATGAACTAAAACCCCTAAATACCTAAGGGGAATGAAACCTAAGACGAATCTTGTTATTATTTTCTGAATCATATGATAAATATTTAACTTGTTCTTAATTATGTGTTCTTAATTCTTGTTTTGATATCCCAGGATACTGATTCAAGACAAGCTCTTATTCAGAGGAGGAATAGGCCCTGTCTAAGAGTACGTTTGTCATAATTAAGCAGAGTTGATTGCGCTCCTAGACATAGGGTAACAAGATTTTGCCGGATTAGGGTGAAACCTAATAAGGGGATCCATAATCGAGTTAATGCAACCCTAGAGTGTTAATTAGAGAAAAGTCTCGGATATTCAATCTAGGGATTAGACATTTTTAGTCTTGAATAGGGATAATAACATAACTTAGGGATCTCTATGGAACAAGTTGAATGAATAAATCGTTCGATTCGAAGCCAGAATAACAAGTAAAGTCTAGGTGGATTTTTCCTTAAGTATTGTCTTAAGTCAATAGATTTTCCCTAAAAGCAGTTCCCCAATTCTTTTCTTTGTGAGTTCTTAGTTTAGATAATTAGTTAATTAAAACAAAACCTCTTTATTCTTAGGCTAGATAATAAAACGACAGTCATTATTAGTACTCCCATGTTGTAATACTAAAATTTTGCTAAAGCCTAGATTTGAACCCAGGCTTCTCAAGCACTCCCGAGTATGCCCAAATACTTAGCCATTAAAGCTACACATAATTTGTGATATTTCTCACACACCTAAACTTTTATGCGTTCCCACATTTAAGGCCCATTCCTTCTAGGCCCAAATTCAGGGCATTACAGATCTAGCTATTTCTACCATTATTTTGAGCTAGGATTCATGTATGAAATTTGGCCCATGTGTGACATGGTTGTATTTTGATGTTTAATGGAGGAATATGAATGTTTGATGTGTGATAAACATAATTTGCTAAGTGATTTTTAGTGAAAACACCTAAAAAGGACTTGTTTGTAAAAGGTGTAAAAATGAGTAGTAGAAATGTGAAATAGAGGAAAATGTGGGCTGATATGAGTTAGAATACGAATCGGCTAGGCTTGGGTAACCAAGAAATTGTATGCATTTCATTTTATGAGACTAGAGACTAAAGTGTTAATAAGTGAAAAGTTAAGGGTAAAAAGGTAATTTTACCAAAGTATGTGTTATGGGTCGATATGAGCAATGTATGTATTGAACAAATTGAATTTGACATTATAGATCAAGAAAAACATGATTTGGGTCTTGATCGAGGGAAAAAAAGGTTTACGAGAATTAGGCTCGTTTCTATCATTTTGTACTGAGGTAAGTTCATTTGCAAATATTGCAACATGTGCCATACTTTAAATGCTTTAATATTGCATGTATGGTAAGTTCATATGAGATGTTATGTCATATTTCTATTGCTTTGATATCAAGTGAATTTTAATGCCTTATTACTACTATGAGTATGTGATTGGTGCTATGGATATTGAAATCGACATTACGATCAAGCTCAACGAAAATGTGGTATCGAAGAATCTCGTTTGAACCTTGGGAATAGTTTAGGATACAAGTGACATGTCACTAGGAACTATGTGATCTGAAATCATTGAGTTGTGGTCTAAGTTCATGATATATGTGATCTGAACTCATTAAGTTGTGGTTTGACTTCATGATATATGTGACATCTGAACTCATTGAGTTGTGGTCTAATTTCATGATGTATGTGACACATGTTTTAGAGTTCGGGTATTGGTCTCGCATATTCTACCGGTGGCTGGGTAGTCTGACATGTGTTGCGGAACCTGACAGCCTATGTGAGCAAACCCGTGAGTAGCTCGAAAGTGAGCAAAGCGTTGGCTACGTACGAGGCACTTAGGTGCGAGATTCTGATGTATCTAATAGTATTCTGAGTGTTCAATGGGTAGTTCTAAAGGAAGTTCAATGAGTAATCTTGATGAATACGTCAAAGACGAGAAATTAAGTTATTATGTGCAAGTGGGCATAGGTATGTACATTGAACTCATGAGAATGACATTAGATATGATGAAATTGTGGTAAGAACATGTGTATATGTATATGAAGAATAAGTTTAAGAGATTTGATAAAATGCAAGATTATGTTCACTATGTTAAAAGAATGAATAATGTTTGTTTAAGTTGCTTTTCATTTGCATGTGAACTTACAAAGCTTTAATGCTTACCCCATTTTCCTTTCTATCTTTTATAGTGTCACCAAGCTAGCTCAGGGATCTAAAGACGTCGGAGACTTGATCACACTATCAATTAAATATTTGGGTATAGCTAGTCTCATCATTTTGAGTATGGCATGCATAGGAAATTGGTCTTTTTGTTATGTGTCATATTGATTAGCCAAATGTGTTGGTTCATGAATGTATTATGATTATTTTGTATATGGCCATGAGAGGTGGCTCATATTGATTATTTGGGTTGTAACCCTAGTTATTTGTGCATGCTTGCAAATGTTCTTATGCTTTAATGTGGTTATGGTTGCTTATGGTTAATAAGTGTGATGGATGGCATGTTTGTTTGGTATATGAAATATGATTAATGTGTAAGATAATGAATGTGGTGCAAATGTGTAACTTGAAAGTAGGTTAGCAAAGATGATAGACAAATATGAAATTGGTGTAGAATGCTATATGAAAGCATGATAGTTTGAATAGGTGACATGTTAACATTTCCAAGTCACAATTTAACCATGAATGTGAATGCTTGAGTAATCAAATGTGCCATGTTTCATGCCATTAAGTGAGTGTAAGTATGTGAGTGTTTAAGGGTGGCAAATGGCTTGGAAAATAGCCTAGAAATTACCACACGGTTAGACACACGGGCATGTGTCTAGGCCGTGTGTGACACACAGTCTGCCTAATGAGTGTGTAATCCAGCCGTGTGTTCCCTGCACCCTAATTATGCAAAACAGAATTCCCAGTAATAAACATACGGGCAGAGACACAACCATGTGTCTCAGCCGTGTGTAGGACATGACCTTAGGACATGGGCGTGTGCCCAAGCCGTGTGAAGTCTGTACTTAATTTTTGGAATTTAATTCGCCACACAGCTTGAGCACACAAGCGTATGACTTGGCTGATTGCCCTTATTTGGTTGATGGTGTCATAGTCAAAGAGTTACACAGGTTGAAGACACGAGCGTGTCCCAAGCCATACAGGCGTGTGTGGCCATACGGCCTACCCACATGGGCGTGTGACTCTCCAAAGTAGGAAATTTTTCTAAGTTATTTTTATAAGTTATCCTAAAGTTTTCTAAAGTTTTCGGTTTAATCCCAACCACCTTCGATGTATGTTTTGGGCCTCGTAGGCCCATATAAGGGACAATTTGCATATGTATGAATGAAATTGATTTGAATGAAAATTTTATGGCCCGATTTTGTATGTGTGCTTGTGTTAAAGTTTGGTAACACCTCAAACCCTTTCCCAGGTTTGGATACGGGTAACGGGTGTTACAGTATGATATTGATAGAGATGGTATAGGTATGTACATGAACCGTATAAGATTTAAATCGAAGAAACTTGTGATGTTCACATCTAACCTTGTGATTGAATATTTGATAGGTTTGTGTATTTATATAAGTTGTATATTCATATGATCAAATGTTTGAATTGTATATTTTGCTAAGTTGAGTTATTTTCATACAAGCTTACTAAGCTTTATAGCTTACATCATTTATTTTTTCGTGTTTTATAGTGAAATCAAGGCTAGCTCAAATTCGGGAACCGTTGGAGATCTCATCATACTATCGAGCTTTGGTCATTTTGGTATATATTTTGGTAATGAATTTAGCCATTTGAATTGGCTTGTAAATGTTATGTGTTTGGTTTTGTTTATAGCCATGTGATTTGGCTTATTTTGTCATGTTTGGTGATGTATATATATGTGCTAATAGCCTTGGTTATGTGATTTGTATTTGCTATATAAATGCTTGTGCTGAAAGGTTGAACTGTGAGATATGGCATGTTTGTGGTAATTTCCAAGTAATATATGTTTGAAAGTGACCATATGGGTGTTTTGTGAATATGCACTTGATATGAAATTGAATGACAAATAACGATACTTGTGTGACTTATGGATGATGTTATAGAATTGGCATTAATTAAGCTTGGTTGAGATTGATCGAATGTTTACATATGCTATGTTTTTGTGCCAATTGAGTTGGTAAAGGTGTGTGCAAATTTAGGTGGCAAAATGGCTTGGTAAATAGCTTATTTTTGTCCACATTGGCAGAGACACGGGGATCTGTCTCAGTCGTGTGTGACACGCGATCAGGTTGCACGGGCGTATGTCCTTTGGTGTTGAATTAGAAATCAAGTCAGTTTGCTCCATATGGCCCAGCACACGGGCGTGTGACTTGGCCGTGTGGTCTAAGTCAGTATACCCTACAGGTTTGGCACGACCTGGCACACGGGCATGTGTAGCCATTTCGAAGGTCACACGGGTGTGTGGTTGGCCATGTGACCCAATTTAGAGAGTTACAAGGGGTTGGACTCAGGTTGGGGCACGACCATGTGATCCCATTTCAAATCTCCACACGGCCTGTGACATGGGCGTGTCTTTAGCCGTGTGAAACACACAACCAGGCCACATGGGCGTGTGACCCCTGTATTTTGTAAAATTTGTTAAGTATTCCAAATTTTTTTGAGTTATTGGTTTAATTCAAACCACCCCAAATGCATGTTAAGGGCCTCGTAGGCTCATATTAGGGACAATATGATTGTTTGTGAATGATGTTTGAAAGTAATTGGAAAATGTATGTGAAATGTATGTTTTTGGCAAAATAAGTTCAGTAATGCTTCGTAACCCTATTCTAGCGTTGAATACGGGTGAAGGGTGTTGCAATTTCCTTATGTTTTGTGCAAATAATTTAAGACATAGGAGGTGACAGTTTAACTACATTACAATTAATAAAAAAATGGAATGTGACAGTAGGTTCAAAAGTATCCACTAGTGTGTCGTTATGAAAGAGATGGTTGTAACCATATACTTATAAAGTAGCATATGCCATATTAAAATGATTATGAATTGTTTGTAATGCCTGTTTGTGTAACACCTCAGTTCTAGCGAGTTCAAGGTTGGCGTGTAGTTTAGAGATAGCCTGTTTGGTGAAGTGGTGATAGTACTAGAAAGAACATATATTTTCTCACTACTTATTGGTTAATTTGTATCCATGCATTTATCTTAGCACATATTTTAGCATTTTCAGTTCAGTAAATTGCATTTTATTACTTAGTGGATCTATAACAGTCTAATTTTGACCCTAGTCGGAATAGTGGTTTTGGGACTACAAATCCGAGTCTGAAAAATATTTTAATATTATTTTCTGCGTCTGTGATATGTGAAATTACATCCGTGAAAATTCTGTGATTTAATTTGTTTGTTTCTGTGCTTAATTATGAAAAAGGATTAAATCGCGTAAAGTGTAAAAATTGAGTGCTATATGCTAAAGCACCTATTTGGCTTGGCTTTTAAAATAAAAGTCCTTACATGCCAAATTTACCATTTGCTTTAATGGTGGACAAATATGGGCATTGGTAGGTGGATTTTTAATGATATATGTCAAGGACAAAATGGGAAAATGATTATTAAAGTTATTAAATGAAAATAAGCATGAAATTAGCCATTTCATGCATGTTGTTGCCTAAAATCAAAAGAAAGGAAAAGATAAAAGCTTGTTGAATATTCGGCCATGGTTAGCTTTATTTGGTAAGTGGATTTTGTTCAGTTTTTGATAATTTCTATGTTTCTGTGATCGTTGCTTCGTGTTCTTCAAAACCCATGTCTGAATTTCTGTTTCTGTTAAAGATTTCATGAAATGCCATTGTTGATATCATGAGTTTTGTGATGTTTTTGAATGAATTATGAAGGCTTGGTAGATGGTTCATAAGTTTTGTCTTTGAGTTTTTGATGAAATTGAGCTATTTGGGTTATATTTTGAAAATGAGGTTTTGAAGGACTAAATTGTGAATTAAACATGTTGTATGGGCTTATATAGAAGCCATGAAAATTCGGCTAGCCCTTGTTGCAAAGAAATTTTTCATATTTGTGATTTTATGAAAAATTGACTAAATTGTCAAAGTGTGAAAATGTAATGGCTAAAATGTAAAGTGCCCTAAATATGTGTATATGGATTAAATTGAATGAAATGAATGATTGAATCGTTGAATTTGTATTGTATTAGATCAAGAATAAAGAAAATTGGACTTAGATCGGGGGAAGTCCAAAATATTTGAATAGACGACTCGTTTTATCCGAAATCCGTCCGAGGTAAGTTAAATTACAATTACGTGTTAATTGAAATAAATTCTGCACATATAAACTGTAATCTATATTGGATGGCCTTGAGTACTTGATGAATATCTTGGAGTAAAGTATGATAATATGTCAATATCTGAAAAGCTCTGTATGTTATAAGAAAAGCTGACATCTGTCTGAGACATCGTGTAAGACCGTGTCAGGGACAGAGGCATCGATATTGAATAACATGTAAGACCACGTCCGGGACGTCGACGTTGTATTTGTTTATGATCATCTATATCATTTCTGACCAGTCTGATGATAGCATACGAAATCTGAGTTTGAGTATATGAAATGTATAACCAATGCAGGTACGTTTGTATCATACTAAATTTCTGAATTTGAAAACTCTGTCTCTGTGAAATATGTATGGAAATGAAGCATGACATATATGCAAACAAAGGAGGATGGTTAAGTTTATGAATTATTCTATGAAATGGTTATGAATCTTTATGGTTGAATTGTACTTATATGCTTTAGTAGTTAGACAATTGTATTTAGCTTACTAAGTTCTTTGTAGCTTACTCTGTGTGTTTACTGTCTGTTTTACAGTTATTGTAGCTACCGAAGGCTCGGGGATAGTCGAGGATTGTCACACACTATCGAACTCATTTGGTACTCTTGAAAGTGTAAATATTTTAAAGTATGGTATGTATAGGCTAAAAAGTTTATGTATTAAGTTTTGAATTGTAAATATAGGTTATACAATGAAAGTTAGCTATCAAATGGTATGTTTGTGCTAAGTTTTGGTATGGTTTGAATGAGTTTTGAATAATGATGAAATAGTTGTAATGAAGCATGTTTTGAGCATGAAATTGGCAGAATATTTTGTATGAATGTTGTTTAATTTGTCTTGTAGGATGACCCATAAAGGGGTGGAAAATTGGCTTAAACCAAGCCTGCATTGTGCCTACGGCCATAGCACACGGGCGTGTTTGTTAGCCGTGGGCTTAAGTCAGTAGATAGCTAAGAATCACACGGCCGTGGCATACCGACGTGTCTATTGGCCACGGGAATAAGTTAGTATATAAGCTCTGTTTTGGCACGGCTGGTTCACATGGGCGTGTCTGATGCTCGTGTGGGGCACACGGCCTGGTCACACAGGTGTGTAACCTCTATAGAATTGAAATTTTTTAAAAGTTTTAAACTTTATGAATGTGTTTGGTTTAGTCTCAAATGTCTCTTAAAAGTACATTTTAGGTCTCATAAACCATATTTAGAGATGATTTCTATGAAATGATGTTAAATAATACTTGTGATTCTGAATTGGTCCGAAATGTTCTGTCTGTCTGGTAATGCCTCGTAACCCTAATTCGATGTTGGTTACGGGTTAGGGGTGTTATAGGATCTCAGCCTATTTATCCTTAATTTTGTCATGTTTCGGTACTGATGTCACTACATGAGTGTCATTAGATTGTGCATAGAATTGTCGTCGCACCTGAAAGCTATCCGGATAACAACAAAGAAGTGTGAGCTCTCTAGTCTAGTACAACTAACTTGTACATACAGAGGTAGCATGAGTCTAATGAAAGGACACCTGTGCTATTTGGATAAATATCAATATATTAACGTGAAAAGAATGAGGGGAGAAGAGCATCTTCTTCAAGCCTTCTTTTGAAGCTTTTTAACTATGGTGGCTTAAATCTCCTACTAGTGAACCGACGTGAACGAGATGCAGGTTCAAGGAGCCCAGAGTGTGACACAAGAGGGAGTTGAGAGACCAAGTCGAGATTTTCTAGGAATAGTGCTCTCCACTTGTTTCTTTTATATTTCTTTTATAAACAATGGTGATTACTTTCTATTTCATCTTTGTATGGAAGTACACATGATTTTTAGGTTAAATGTTATTTTATTCAATCTTGTTTTTACTGTTTAATCTTTGAGTTTGAATGTTTTTAGCACGGAATGTGTAGCGACGGTTCAAGCTAACGAGCATGACAACGGAAGTTGCTTGAGGATTAGAGGAATTTAATCCACTTGTTCTTAATAGTGTTCTATTGCCAACATCGGAAGGTATGGTTTATCTGCATTTTTAAGTCTAAGATTAAATATAGAAGTTAAGCTTGGTAAGATATGCATTGCAGTTTAATGCATCAACAATCACATATCCTTTTTACCTTGTGAGCATTTAGTATCTGTCTACTATACTTGCATTAACAGTGTACGCTTGCACATTATTGCTGTGACGTTAAACACCTGGCCAAGTTTTGGCACCGTTGCCGACGGTGGATTTTGTTTGATGTTTATTTTTGTTTGTTTTTATTTCAAAATATTTATTTGTTTCTAACTTGTTTTCTTTTTTCTGTTATTTTCAAATTTTATTTTAGGTGTTGTATGAGCCGTAGCAAATTCGGAGTTTATTGCCAATCTTGATCCAGAAATTGAAAGAACCGTTCGAAGGAGACTTTGAGAACAAAGGAATATGGCTTTGCCAAGAAACAATGCAGTCATACCCCCGTGTAGAACCAAAATGCTAATAACCCACCGTTGCAGCAAGATGCTCAAATACAAAACAAGCCTTACGAGATTTTATAGTACCTATCTTGGATGACTTACAACCAGGAGTTGTTAGGCCAGCAATCCAAGCTAGGAATTTTGAACTCAAGCTAGTAATGTTCCAAATGTGAATTCTAATGGAAAATATGTTGGACTACCACAGGAAGATGCACGAGAACATCTAAAATAATTTTTATTGATTTGTGCTTCGTTTAGTCAATAAGGCGTTCTTGATGGCACTTTGAAGATGCAGTATTTTCCTTATTCCTTGTAAGGAAGAGCTCGTTCTTGGTTCCTTAGGTTACCTGCCGGATCAATTACTTCTTGGAATACATTAGCAACACAGTTTGTTTTGCAATTTAACCCACCGATAATGAATGTTTGTCTCCAAAATGATATTACAGCCTATCATCAATTGGATGATGAAATTCTTCACACCACATGAGAACATTGTAAATATTTACTTTGACGTTGTCCCATGCACGCCATTCAATAGGAAACACAAATTGAGATTTTTTTATAATGGACTGAATTCACACATGATGAATTTGTCGGCACATCAGCCAATGGTCCTTTGCTGGATTGTACTTATAATGATGCTATTGGAATTCTTGAGAGAATTGCTCAAAATGATTATTAATATCTTATCCCTAGAGCTGCAGAAGCAAAAGATACTCTGGAAGTTATTGAATTGGACGCAATATCTGCAGTTAGTGTAACAACTCATGTTTAGTCAAATCGAACAGTGGTTTTGGGACCACTAATCTAAGGTTGAAATATTTATTTTATTATTATTTGAGGTCTACAGCATGATAGTATGATGTATGAAATTTCGTTAAGAAATTTTATCATTTGCATGCTCAATTTGATAAAAAAAATACTAAATTGCATAAGGTTCAAATTTGATTCTATAGAAAAGGTATTGAATTGCTATGGATTTTGAATATGAATGGCTTAACTGGTAATTAGACCATTTTAAATATGAGTGACATTTATGTACATGGTTTAAGTGATTTTAATGGCTTAATTAAAGGTTATTTAAGTAATTTAATAATTAAAGTTAGTAAAAATGATAAAACAAAGGCTATCATCTTTGTTTTTCTCCCCTAGCTGAAAATTCAACCTAAAACACCGTGGGAATAGCTTGAAGAATTCGACCATTTATCCTAGCCTTGCATGTAAGTATTTTCATCCTGTTTTAAAGATTTCTATGTTTTTGGAATCATTGTAACTTAGTCTAGCTAGCCCAAGGACTAATTTGCAAAACTGTTAAAGTTGGAGTTTACTATTGAAGAATATGTGTGTATTTGATGTTTGATGATAGAAAATAAATGGTTGTTGTAGATAACAACATTTGTTAAGTGATTTTTGATAAGTTTCAATTAGGGATTAAATTAGAAAAGTGGTAATTTGTGTGTAAATGTGTGAAATAATGAAAATATGGGCTACTAAAGTATAGGTGAAATTCGGCTAGCATGGGTGTAGATGTAATTGCATGAAATGCATTATTATGAAGTAAGGACTAATTGTAAAGAAGTTGAAATTTAGGGGTAAAGTGTGAAATTTCCATAATGTGAAATTTGATTATATAGATCAAGAAGAGCAATGTACGGATCTAGATTGGGGGAAAAATAAAGTTTTGGACTAGTTGATCCATTTCGTCGTTTTGTGATCGAGGTAAGTTCGTATGTTAATAAGCATTATGTAATTATGTTTTAAATGTTTTATAATTGTATTGTTGATGAATACGACTTTACGGAAACATTCGACGAAGATATGGCAAAATTTCAAATCCCAGTTGACTTTGGAATAGATAGGATACAAATGACATTCAATAGGGGTTATTGCATTTTGGGTGTTGGTCTGTACTTTCTACCAGTGGCTGAGTTTCTGGCATGTGTTGTGGATTCTCATCAGCTTGTGTGAGTAGCACCGTGTAGCTAGTCTTGGCGTCAGCTTGTGTGAGCAGACCCAGTGATAGCTCGAGATGAGAATTTATATATGAGATATGAGATTGAGATGGTTTCGACCATGTATTGGCACTTAGGGTGCGAGATTCCTGAGTATCCAATATTCCAAATGGTTCAACGGGTATATTGAGGATATGAAAGGGTAAGACATAGATAGTAACATATGATATTATCATGAAATTGTTAGTTGAGTCTATTTGTATATATTACTTGTGAATGTTTATAATAGTTATGCTTTTATTATATTCTTTTCATGTTTTAGTATTTCGAACTTGCTCGATTGGGTTTAGATTTCCACTAGTTGTGGATCTATAACTATCCAATATTTGGTATTATGACTTGTGATTTTTATATGTATAGGTGTTGTGATTATGGTATAAGTTGTAATGTGTATAGCATGATTGGCTATGGATAGTAATGACTTAATTTGAATGAATTAGATTATGTTTTGTAATAAGTCCAGTAATGCTCTGTAACCAATTTGGCGACGGATACAGGTTGGGGTGTACACTAGTGCTATTATTCTTTGCAATATGATAAAAAATAGCAAGGGACTAGTGACGTGCACTATACAAGTGCTCAACAAGTTGATATTTGACCTTTGTTATGAGATTGCAGTGACAACCATAGCTGTCACAGATGTCCACAACAGCAGAAAATGCCTTTTATGTCAGTAACATTGCAACAGTCTTATGGCACCTCTTATAATAATTCTGCACACAATCAAAGTTTGGGAACTCAGAATGCTAACAAAATAGTGCATTTTGATATGGGAATATTATCTACTCAAGGTGTATAATCCAAGGGAAGGGAATTACAATCAATAACAACAGAGCTATAACCAGTACTTGACACATTAACCAAGGCCAGATGATCACACAAATCAAGCTCACACCCTTCAATGCTAATTAGCATGGTCAAGAACATCAATGACAATCAGTACTACATCTTCTCCTTTTGACCGTTGCAGCTCTTGAAGCTTTTAATCGGAAGCATATGGACTGGCACAAAAGCTATTGTGCAAGGGAATTCATCTACTATTAGGGCGTTGGAGGCACATTAGGAAACTTGTCTTCGAGTCTACTCGACCACTGAGCACATACATAGTGATATGAAAAATCCAGTTCAAGAAGGAAAGAACACTGTAAGGCTATCACTCTCAAGAGTCGTAAGTTCCGCTACAACTCTGTGTGTAACACCCTAACCGTATTCAATCGTGGAATAGGATTTCGCTTACAAAACTTCAAACATTTTACAAATATTCTATAATTATATCATTAACTGATCATTAAACGTCCTCAATGACCTCAAGCCCAATCGGTTGAGTTGAGCCAGGTCTTAATCGGGTCCCTAGATTTTCATGAAAATTTAAAAAAAATTCGAGGCACAGGGCTCACACGCCTGTGTGACCCTAGGACACTCCCATGCTGTAGGCTGTGTTCGACCTCATGTAACTCTTTGACTTATGCACATGGGCCATGCCACATGCCCATGTGCTAGGCCATGTGGTTAATTAATTCAATTCGAAATTAGATACAAGTTTCACATGGGCAAGACACATGCCCGTGTTCTAGGCCATGTAGCACATACGGTTGAGACAGACACCCG